>NC_057810.1:643616635-643621835 GCF_018294505.1 Triticum aestivum
CGAGGCTAGGGTTTGATCTGCGAAATTTTCGGGGGGGGGGGGCACCTATTTATAGGTAGAGGGGCTAGGAGGCTCCAAATGGAGTGCGGTTTTTGCCCACACGATCGTGATCCGACGCGGAGAGCATGGAAGTGACCTAGATGGGTTATTGGGCTGTTTTGGATGGGTGTTGGGCTGCAACCCAAAAGAGGCCTTTGTGGTTATGCGGTTAACCGTTGGAGTATCAAACGAGCTCCAAATGACACGAAACTTGACAGGTGGTCTACTGGTGGTGTACCAAGGCCACTTTGCAAGCCTCGGTCCATTCTGAGAACGTTTAACACCCACACACGAAAAGAGACAAGAGGGGTGCGCCGGTGCATGTGGGAGTGTCGGATTGCAAAACGGACAACGGGGAAAATGCTCGGATGCATGAGATGAACACGTATGCAAATGAGATGCACATGATGACGTGATATGAGATGCATGACATGAATAAAATGCAAAACAAAAGACAAAAACCCAACCACGGAGGGAATATCATAACACATAGCTGAAAATGGCAAGAGTTGGAGTTACAAAGATGGAAAGTTACATCCGGGGTGTTACAACACTCCACCACTACAAGAGGATGTCGTCCCGAGATCTAGGACTGAAAGAACTCCGGATATTCGGAACGGAGGTGATCCTCGCGCTCCCAGGTGGCTTCTCGGTCGGAATGGTGTGACCACTTCACTTTCAGGTATTTGATAGACTTGTTGCGAGTCTTGCGCTCGGTTTCTTCGAGAATAGCAACGGGGTGCTCATTATAAGAGAGATCTTCTTGGAGGTCGATTTCTTCAAAGTTGATGGTGCGCTCAGGAGTCTTGAAGCACTTGCGAAGCTGTGACACGTGAAACACATCGTGCACATTTGCAAAGCTGGACGGAAGCTCAAGTTGATAGGAGAGATCGCCTCTTTTGCCAATGATCTTGAAAGGACCCACGTATCTAGGGGAAAGCTTCCCTTTGATACCGAAGCGATGAGTGCCTTTCATTGGAGAGACGCGGAGGTAGACATGGTCTTCGATTTCAAAAGCCACATCATGGTGCTTGTCAACATAATAGCTCTTCTAGCACGATTGCGCGGCTTTGAGATTCTCACGAATGACTTTGCAAATTTCTTCGGCTTCTGTGATCAAGTCGTTGCCAAGCAGTTGGCGTTCACCTATCTCGGACCAATTGAGAGGAGTACGGCACTTTCTGCCATAGAGAATTTCGAATGGGACCTTGCCCGAACTCGCTTGGAAGCTGTTGTTGTAGAACTCGGCATATTGAAGACTTCGTCCCGTGTCCGGATGGGACTTTCCTTGGCGTGGAAGGCAAGCTTGGCGATACGGATATGTAGATCTACTACCTTTGTAACCGACTCTGTGTAAACCTAGCCCTCTCCGGTGTCTATATAAACTGGATGGCTTTAGTCCATAGGACGAACAACAATCATACCATAGGCTAGCTTCTAGGGTTTAGCCTCCTTGATCTCGTGGTAGATCTACTCTTGTAATACACACATCATCAATATCAATCAAGCAGGACGTAGGGTTTTACCTCCATCAAGAGGGCCCGAACCTGGGTAAAACATCGTGTCCCTTGTCTCCTGTTACCATCCGCCTAGACGCACAGTTCGGGACCCCCTACCCGAGATCCGCCGGTTTTGACACCGACAGCCACCTCCAACTCAATCTTGCCCACAGGGTACGCCAACTTACCAGGCACCACTCCATGGAAAACAGTGTTGGACGTCTTAAGACTTTTGTCAGTTAGCCCCATGCGACGGAAAGTCTCATAGTAAAGGATATTAATGCTACTACCTCCATCCATGATTACCTTAGTAAACTTGTATCCACCAACTTGAGGCGCCACCACTAGAGCCAAGTGACTCAGATTATCAACCCGGGGCGGGTGATCCTCCCGGCTCCACATAATGGGTTGCTCAGACCATCGCAAGTATTGGGGAACTGCCGGCTCAACAGCGTTCACAGCCCTCTTGTGAAGCTTCTGGTCCCGTTTGCACAAACTTGTGGTAAAAACGTGATACTGCCCGCTGTTCAACTTCTTCGGATTGCTCTGATATCCGAATTGCTGCTGTTGCTGACCTCCCTGGCCGGATTGCTGACTGTAACCACCCTGGTTACCTTGATTAAATCCGCCCTGATTACCTTGGTGGCCCTGGAAGTTGGAATTAGAACCGCCACCTCCATAACCCGGACCCTGGAAACCGCCGCCACCTGAGCCGCTGCCCGGTCCATGATTGCTGTCAAACACGTTAGAGTTCTTGAAGGCCTTCATAATTGTACAATCTTTCCAAAGGTGAGTGGTCGGTTTCTCCTGAGTGCCATGCCTCAGACATGGCTCATTCAGCAACTGCTCAAGAGTAGGACCTGACCCGCCGGCCCGAGGAGGCGGCCTCCCCTTACGACCTTGATTGTTGCCTTGTGCATTGGTGTTAGCCACAAACTCTGAACTACCATCAGCCTTACATTTACTGTTGCCCCCTTGATTCGCCAGGTTCTGATGCGGGCCTTTAGCGTTGCCATTCTTCTTTCCCTTCCTTACCTTCTCATCGTCAGACTCGGGGTCCTTGGTACTATCAGAGTTGGCATATTTGACTAGAGCCGCCATCAGCTGGCCCATGTCATTACAATCGCGCTTGAGCTGCCCCAGCTTCTATTTTAGAGGCTCAAAACGGCAATTTTTCTCCAACATTAAGACTGCAGAGCCGGCGTTCATGTTATCAGATGAGTGTATGATAGCTTTGACCCGATGCACCCAATGGGTCATGGATTCACCCTCCTCTTTCTTGCAATTAGTCAAGTCCACAATCGACATTGGCTGCTTGCATGTATCCTTAAAGTTCTGAATAAACCGGGCCTTTAACTCTGCCCATGAACCAGTGGAATTAGCCGGCAACCCCTTTAACCAAGTACGAGTCGTTCTGTCCAGCATCACGGTGAAGTACTTGCCACATGCAGCGTCACTTACTTCCAATAATTCCATGGCCATCTCATAACTTTCAATCCACGCCTCAGGGGGTAAGTTGGCTGTGTAAGTAGGCACCTTTCGAGGTCCTTTAAAATCTTTGGGAAAATGCTCATTACGCAGAGCCGGCACCAAACAGGGTACACCCAAAGATATAAAAGTCACACCCGCCTCAACTGAAGTCGTTGGATAAACCGGGAAGGGCTGGTAAGCCGCTCGCTGAGCCGCCTGCTGCGCCGCCAACTCAGCTTCTTGACGCACTCTATCCTGATCAACCACATTAAGAGCTCCATCATGGGATGGGTCATGCCCACGCGGCTGGTCATGGCGCCAGGCGTTGCTTGAAATGGCCGGTGAGTCCATGTGCCTGCTATAGCTCCGGCTCCGGCTTGGGTGGGGGGTCGAGTGGATCCTATCCCGGCTGTAAGAATACGCCTTCTATTGCACCAAGGCTATCTGAAGAAATTCCCTGACCCTTCGTGTTTCAACCGCCGTTGGAGAGTCGCCATCCACTGGGAGAGCCGCCAATCGTGCCGCCGTAGCGATCATATTCTCCAAAGGATTAGAATAATGACTCGATGGTGTGGGTACATGCTGAGGTGGAGCAGTATTTAGACGAGGGGGTTCCGTCACACGTGGTTGAACCGGCGTCCCAGCCCCGGGCGCCGCGGCCCGATTTACTTCCGACGGGTTACTGGGCCATGCACCGGGCGTGCGGAAGAGGTTTCTAGGCTCATAATCCGCATGTAGACAGGACTGGTGCCTTCTCCTCATGATCTCATTTGATGCGTTCTGATCCATCGTAAGCTGAAAGGCCTGCGATTGAATCCGCTGAGCCTGAGCATCCAGAGCCACCCGTTCCGTGGCCATCCTAACGTCCTCCGCCGTCAGGTCTTCTTTGGCTTGTGCTACCTCCTGCTGCAACTGTGCCACTTCCGCATCATACTGAGCTTGATTCGCCGGGTTGACCATGGTTGTTAACAGAGCCGTCAATTTATCCATTAGAACCATCAGAACCTGAGTCGGTGGGCGCGCAGGGCCTCCTGCCCTGGCTGCCATCACCGCCGCTGACCCGGAAGTCATTGCTGCCGCAGCCGTAGAGTTTTGTCCAGGTTGCGTGCCAGCCATGAAGATTCCGACTCGGTTTGGCGGCTCAAAGGGGTCCGGAATATTGTTGCCATCGGAATAGCCCCCAAGCCCGCTATCTTGTAGTTGATACAAGGAATCGGTCTCGCCCGTGGATGACTCACAATCGGAGTAGATGGCCGTCTCACCGCCAGACATAGATCCTTTAGAAAATTTCTCTCCATGGATGCATCCCACAGAGGCATGCTTCACGGCGGGCTGAGCCCGGGCGGGTCTCGCATGCTGAGCTGTCTTGATGATGTCAGTGCAGATGTCCGGCTCAGGGCCCGGCTTGCCGATCTTGCCGATGAAGACATGGATTCCGCCGAAGGGAACCCAGTACCCGTACTCATGCCACTTGCGCTGGTATCCTCGGCACCTGCATCAGTTTTGGTAGAATGTGTGAGTCACGAGGACTCAGCAATCTCACACCCGCGAGATCAAGACTATTTAATCTCAAGGTTAGGAAAAGGGGTAATATGGTGGAGCTGCAGCAAGTACTAAGCATATATGGTGGCTAACATATGCAAGTGAGAGCGAGAAGAGAAGCAACGCATCAGTCGAGAAGCTAGAAGTGATCAAGAAGTGATCCTCAATCTACTTACGTTCATACATAACCCAAACCGTGTTCACTTCCCGGACTCCGCCGAGAAGAGACCATCACGGCTACACACGCTGTTGATGCATTTTAAAGAGGTCAAGTGTCAAGTTATCTACAACCGGACAATAACAAATTCCCATCTTCCTCATAACCGCGGGCACGGCTTTCGAAAGATAATATACCCTGCAGGGGTGTCCCAACTTAGCCCATCACAAGCTCTCATGGTCAACGAAGGATATACCTTCTCCCGGGAAGACCCGATCAGTCTCGGAATCCCGGTTCGCAAGACATTTCGACAATTGTAAAACAAGACCAGCAAGACCACCCGACTGTGCCGACAAATCCCGATAGGAGCTGCACATATCTCGTTCTCAGGGCACAATGGATGAGCAGTCCGTACAACTAAAACCAGACTTCGAGTTTCCCCGAGGTGGCGCTGCAAAGGGCTCTAGTTTGGACCAACACTCGGAGGAGCACT
>NC_057810.1:643622307-643624450 GCF_018294505.1 Triticum aestivum
GGTGGCAAATGGTAAAACCAAGTTTGGGCCTTGTTGGAGGAGTTTTATTCAAAGCGAACTGTCAAGGGGGTCCCATAAATCACCCAACCGTGTAAGGAACGCAAAATCAAGGAACATAACACCGGTATGACAGAAACTAGGGCGGCAAGAGTGGAACAAGTCACCAGGCATAATGCCGAGCCTTCCACCCTTTACCAAGTATATAGATGCATTAATTAAATAGGAGATATTGTGATATCCCAAAATGTCCATGTTCCGACCAGGAACAAACTTAATCTTCATCTGCAACTAGCAATGCTATAAGAGGGGCTGAGCAAAAGCGGTGACATAGCCAAACAATGGTTTGCTAGGAAAGGATGGTTAGAGGCTTGACATGGCAATATGGGAGGCATGATAAACAGTGGCAGGTAGAGCTAACATAGCGATAGAGCGAGCAACTAGCAAAGCAAAGATAGAAGTGATATCGAAGGTAGGGTCATCTTGCCTGCAAAGTTCTCAGAAATGTCGAATGCTTGATCCTCGTTTGCGTACTCAATAGGTTCCTCATGCACGTACTCATCTCCCGGCTCTACCCAAAGCAAGAACACAAGCAATGGAACCCAATAAATCATGGTGCAATGCACAAGCAACATGATGCAAAACATGGCATGATATGCGAGATATGACATGTAATGCATATGCGGGCTCCGGAAGGAAAAAGGATGAACAAGGCATAAACTTGGCAAACCAAGTACGCCGCTGGAAAGATGAGATGATTTCGGTTGAAATTGATATAAAGATCACCGGGAACGGATGCACGGTTTGCAAATGGCAAGCAAAACAAGAATGACATAAATCTGTGATTAACAGCATGATGCTACTTAGCATGCAACAAGTAACTATGATACAGCACCCCAACATAAAAACAAAGCATATGGAAGTGATCTACGGCTAAATCACACCATAACAGGTTCAAACAAGCATGGCAAAAGTACAAAAGATATTAGCCTTGACATGGCATAAACAACATCAGGTAGCAATGTTCAGAGCAAGCAATTAACATGCTATAGTACTTATAGTAGCAAAACAAGGCATGGCATGATTCTACTCAAAGCATAGAACAAAAGTCCCTTACTGGCCATGAGCCAAAAAGGATCAGAAGATATGATGGCATCCATGTAAACATAGCAAGTTCCGTTAACAGATTCAGCAAACAGAGCATGGCATTGACAGAATTATGAAGGCATCTTCGATTCACTCACCACAAGTCATTGCATGACAAGATAAGCATAGCATCAGCAAGAAGACATGTTTATGAAGCTAACCGTGGCAAGAACAAGTTCATAGCATGCAAGGATCAACTACAACCACCTTGGAAAAATTGAATAACATGTAAACAATCTGCTAGGAAACATTTTATAGCAAAAGTAGAGCACTAAAATGACATGCGAGGCCACACCTTAATTTCAAACAGGGGCATTAATGGGTAGATAATAACTATATGTTCAAATCAGCCTTACTGAAGTATCTCAAAATAAGCATGGATCTCTCTGTAGCATCAAGTTTACATGGCATCAAAATAACAGCAGAACAGGGACTAAAATCAGCAACATCACGAAGCCTAGTTTGCATGCTTGTGCTAGTCACCACATTGATCACAAAAATACATGACAAGCACATCTATAAAGAAGATATGACATAGTTCAAAACACATGTAGAGCTCATGCCCATAAGATGCACACAATAAATGTAGCAAAAATGACAAATGTCCACAATCTGTTAAGAAACAAAAACTAACATTATATAGCACTCTTGCAACAGAGATTCAGCCATCTAGATAACCCCAAATGACTATGCCCAATGGAACAAAATGAAGAGCACATCCTGGTGAACATTTTGATATATCATGCGCATGAAACGGAGCTACGATGACGGAGTTATGACGCGATGAACATGTCATAAAATTATGCAGACTTGGCGAAAAAAATGAAGTCAACCTCTAGGGTTCTAGATCTGGATCGGATCGGGTGCGTGGATCGAGGTGGCTGGAGGCTCGCCGGAGCTGCAGGACGGGAAGGCGGCCGGAGAAGAGGACGAGGGCGGCCGGGGCGCCTGGATCCGGCCGGGGGCGTGGCGAGGCGACGGCGCGCGGCGGCCGGAGCGC
>NC_057810.1:643624880-643634187 GCF_018294505.1 Triticum aestivum
GTAGAGGGAGCTAGGAGGCTCCAAATGGAGTGCGGTTTTCGCCCACACGATCGTGATCCGACGCGGAGAGCATGGAAGTGACCTAGATGGGTTATTGGGCTGTTTTGGATGGGTGTTGGGCTGCAACCCAAAAGAGGCCTTTGTGGTTATGCGGTTAACCGTTGGAGTATCAAACGAGCTCCAAATGACACGAAACTTGACAGGTGGTCTACCGGTGGTGTACCAAGGCCACTTTGCAAGCCTCGGTCCATTCCGAGAACGTTTAACACCCACACACGAAAAGAGACAAGAGGGGTGCACCGGTGCATGTGGGAGTGTCGGATTGCAAAACGGACAACGGGGAAAATGCTCGGATGCATGAGATGAACACGTATGCAAATGAGATGCACATGATGACGTGATATGAGATGCATGACATGAATAAAATGCAAAACAAAAGACAAAAACCGAACCACGGAGGGAATATCATAACACATAGCTGAAAATGGCAAGAGTTGGAGTTACAAAGATGGAAAGTTACATCCGGGGTGTTACAACACTCCACCACTACAAGAGGATCTCGTCCCGAGATCTAGGACTGAAAGAACTCCGGATATTCGGAACGGAGGTGATCCTCGCGCTCCCAGGTGGCTTCTCGGTCGGAATGGTGTGACCACTTCACTTTCAGGAATTTGATAGACTTGTTGTGAGTCTTGCGCTAGGTTTCTTCGAGAATAGCAACGGGGTGCTCATTATAAGAGAGATCTTCTTGGAGGTCGATTTCTTCAAAGTTGATGGTGCGCTCAGGAGTCTTGAAGCACTTGCGAAGCTGTGACACGTGAAACACATCGTGCACATTTGCAAAGTTGGACGGAAGCTCAAGTTGATAGGAGAGATCGCCTCTTTTGCCAATGATCTTGAAAGGACCCACGTATCTAGGGGAAAGCTTCCCTTTGATACCGAAGCGACGAGTGCCTTTCATTGGAGAGACGCGGAGGTAGACATGGTCTTCGATTTCAAAAGCCACATCATGGTGCTTGTCAACATAATAGCTCTTCTAGCGCGATTGCGCGGCTTTGAGATTCTCACGAATGACTTTGCACATTTCTTCGGCTTCTGTGATCAAGTCGTTGCCAAGCAGTTGGCGTTCACCTATCTCGGACCAATTGAGAGGAGTACGGCACTTTCTGCCATAGAGAATTTCGAATGGGGCCTTGCCCGAACTCGCTTGGAAGCTGTTGTTGTAGGAGAACTCGGCATATGGAAGACAATCTTCCCACTTCATACCGAAAGAGATGACACAAGCCCTGAGCATGTCTTCAAGGATTTGATTGACTCGCTCGACTTGGCCACTTGTTTGAGGATGGAAAGCTGTGCTGAAACGAATGTTGGTGCCCATGGCCTTCTGAAAGGAGTCCCAGGACTTAGAAGTGAAGATGCTTCCATGATCTAAAGATATCAATTGTGGAATACCGTGCAAGGAGACAATTCTGGAGGTGTATAGCTCTGCCAGCTGAGCTGCTGTGATAGATTCTTTGATAGGAAGAAAATGAGCCACTTTAGTAAGCTTGTCAATGAAAACGAAGATAGCATCATTTCCACGCTTGGACTTAGAAAAACCAGTCACGAAGTCCATCTCGATATGATCAAACTTCCATTCAGAAATAGCAAGAGGTTGGAGGAGACCAGCTGGTCGTTGGTGTTCTGCTTTCACCCTTCTGCAGACATCACATTCATTCACGAATTGAGCAATCTCTCGCTTCATTCGAGTCCACCGATACGACCGCTTGAGGTTATGGTACACCTTCGTACTTCCCGGATGAATGGATACGAGGGAATTGTGTGCCTCGTTCATGATGACTTTTCTCAGATCGCCTTTAGGAACCACAATACGATCCTCGAAGAAAAGAGTATCTTTGTCATCCAAGCGATAGCACTTGTATTTGGGAATGCCCTTGTCAATACCACGCTTCACATTCTTCACCATGGTATCCCGGAGTTGTGCCTCAAGAATTTGATCTTCCAAAGTAGGAGAGACTATGAGGTTGGCAAGAAAGCCTTGAGGGACAACTTGAAGATTCAGCTTGCGGAAAGCTTCACAAAGATCCGGTTGAAATGGCTTGAGAATTAGACTGTTGCAATAAGCCTTTCTGCTCAGAGCATCTGCAATCACATTCGCCTTGCCATGAGTATATCCAATACTTGGATTGTACTCTTGAATCATTTCGACCCATCGAGTTTGCCTGAGGTTGAGGTTGGGTTGAGTGAAGATATACTTGAGGCTCTTGTGATCGGTGAAAATGTCCACTTGCCTTCCAATAAGAGATGTGTCCATGTTATCAATGCATGGTCAACTGCCGCCAACTCAAGATCGTGAGTGGGGTAGTTCTTTTCGTTGGGCTTCAACTGACGAGAGGTATATGCCACAACTTTCTTCTCTTGCATTAACACAGCACCGAGACCTTGAAGAGAAGCATCACAGAATACTTCGAATGGCTTGGATTCATCAGGAGGAGTCAAGACAGGAGCTGTGACTAGCTTCTCTTTGAGGGTGTTGAAAGCAACATCACACTCAGGCATCCAGACATACTTGACATGCTTCTGGAGGAGGTTGGAAAGAGGCTTTGCAATCTTAGAGAAGTTCTCAACGAATCTTTGGCAATAGCTTGCAAGACCAAGAAAACTGCGGAGCTGCTTGACATTCTGAGGAGGTTCCCAATTCACAACTGCAGACACCTTCGCGGGATTAACAGCAATGCCCTTGGCGGAGATGATATGACCAAGGTAAAGAAATTCATCTAGCCAGAACTCACATTTGGAAAACTTCGCATAGAATTGATACTCTCTGAGCTTGTCGAGCACCAATCGCAAATGTTTGGCATGATCCTTCTTATTCTTGGAGAAGACCAAGGTATCATCGAGATACACTAGAACGAATTCATTTGTGTAGGGGTTGAAGATAAAGTTCATCATTCGAGAGAATGTTGGAGGAGCATTGACAAGGCCGAAAGAAATGACAATATATTCATAAGAACCAAAGCTTGTTCTGAATGCTGTCTTGGGAATATCTTGTTCACGAATGCGAATCTCATGATAACCCATACGAAGGTCAAGCTTGGAGAATACTTTAGCACCTTTGAGTTGCTCGAAAAGCTCATTGATGTTGGGAAGTGGATACTTGTTCTTGATTGTCTTCTTGTTCAATGGATGGTAATCGACGCAAAGTCGGTCCGTGCCATCCTTCTTCTGGACAAAAAGAACTACACAACCCCATGGAGATGAACTCGGTCTGATCAAACCCAGACGCTCTTGTTCATCGAGCTGTTTCTTCAATTCCTTTAGCTCCATAGGTCCAAGCTTGTAAGGACGCTTGCAAACAGGTTCAGTTCCAGGCTCAAGATCAATAACGAACTCGACTGGCCGATGAGGAGGCATACCCGGAAGCTCTTCTAGAAAGACATCTTGGTACTCACAAACGACTGGAATTTGAGAAATAGCATCCAACTCGCCCTTCTCATTGAGAGAAAACAACCGAATGGTTTCATCACGAGCGGCACGATAACATCCTCAGAAGAGTGTGTCAATTGAATTTCCCTGGCAGCACAATCAAGTTGAGCCTTGTGCTTAGAAAGCCAGTCCATCCCAAGAATTAGATCAATATCCGAGTCACCAAGAACAACTGGAGAAGACAGAAATTTATAGTCGCCCATCTTGATAACAGAATCCGGAACGAAAGCTCGAGAAGTCATTTGTCGAGCCAGGGAAACAATAGACAAAGGACTCGGCAATACTTGAGTAACCAAATCATGCATAGCCACAAAAGGTCTTGAAATGAAAGAATGCGATGCACCAGTATCAAATAAGACTTTTACAGGAATATCATTAACTGAGAGATTACCCATTATCACATCAGAAGAAACCTCTGCTTGCGCTGCATTCATCATGTTCACCTTTGCAGACTTTGGATTATGCTTGACCACTGCATTGCTTGAAGATCTCACAAGGGGAGGAGGAGGAAGGCGCCTTTGATTGAAGCACTTGTTCGCGTAGTGACCTTTCTGCTGGCACTTGTTGCAAGTCACTTCTGAGAGCGGAGGATGATAAGGAGCATTTGACCTTGGAGCTTGAGGCTGAGACTTGTTCTGATAGCCTGGGTTGGGTGGGTGGGAAGATCCACGACCACCTGAGTTCTTCTGTTGGTAAGGCTAACGAAACGGAGGAGGAGGAAGGTAGAACTTCTGTTGCTTAGGTGCCACTTGTGAGGAAGAAGAAGACTGCACTGCATCCCTGATTCTCTTCTTAGAAGCCTCACACTTGAGTTGAGCACCTTCTTTCTTGAGGGCCATATTGTAGAATTGATCAAACTAAGTAGGCTCAACAAGAACGAGAGCTAATTGCAGATCCTCTCTAAGGCCACCTTTGAATTGATAGATCATACTCTTCTCATCAGGAACGTCTTGTTTAGCGAAGCAAGCAAGTTTCTGAAACTGTTTGTTGTATTCGTACACAGACATGTTGCCTTGCTTGAGATTGCGGAATTCCTCATGCTTGCTCTCAACAACACTTGTAGGAATGTGGTGAGCTTTAAAGTCCCGACAGAAGTCAGTCCAAGTAATCACTCGACCTCCTCTGGAATCCTTGTATTGCTGGAACCAATCAGCTGCTTGGTCCTTGAGCTGAAAAGAAGCGAACTTGACATAGTCCTCAGGCCTGACATTGCTAGATTCAAAATGCTTGTTGATATCCACGAGCCAATCATCGGTGTCTGTGGCCTCGGCACAGTAGCTGAAAGACTTCGGCTGATTCGCCAAAAACTGGTTGAGGGTAGGAAATTGAGGCTGTTGGTTTAACTGCCCTTGACCTTGATTCCCTTGGTTTCCTTGGCCTTGGTTGCGCTCTTGCATGAGCTTAATCATCATCTGAGCATTGGCGTTTGTGGCTGCCATCAAAGCTTGCCATGCCTCCGGAGGCGGAGGTGGAGGTGGAGGGTTCGCCTGACTCCCATCATTGCATTCCGGATTCTGACGTGTTGGCGGAGCCATCCTGAAGAGGGTGACATCCATTAGCATCTTGATAGACAGATAGACAAGTTGAATCAACGGATAGAAATTGCAACATATAACCTTCACAATAAACATTCGAACAAGGTTGAACGAATGAATTCCCAAAGCTAACATCACACATCCATTAAGGTGAGAAGCCACTTGATAAGAGATTGATGAATGAAATAAACAAGGTAAAACTGGAACAAATAAGTGGTAAGGATTACCCAATCACAAACCAAATATCTGCGGGAAGAAATGCTAGAGCTACTTGAATCCCACCTATAAACTCCCGAAACTTTCTGGTTATGCAATCAGGTGTTGGGGATACAGGGGAAGTAATATATCTCACCCAAACAAAAAATCCCTACATCCGGTTGTATCCATCCGTCAACACATAACCAAGAAACCTTCGGAAATCGTGTACCTCAACCTTCGAAAAGCATACGTTATACGAGCTATGGCAATACTCCCGAACTCCCGCCCCAGTACTGGGTGGCGTCGAGGTTATCTCACCAACAACTGCATAAAAGAGATTTTCGATGTCGGCAAAACTCAGGTATTCCAGAACTGGAACGATAAAATTGTGACGACAACACCTCGGAGCTCAACTCCCCGGGTCACTGCCACATAAAAGATAGGAGGCACCAAGAACAATGTTCTCATCACAAAACCATCAGAACGATTCCAAGATACCCGCGTGATCCTAAATTTTTTAGTGAAATTTGAGGAGAGGAAAGTCGAAACATCTACGTTAGGAGACCTCACCAGACCGACGAAGGGACTGGGGAGTAAAAAGAATCCTACTCTCCGATATTATATAATCCTAAGACTCAAAACATTTTTTCTAGACTCAACAACGCCAGCAAACAATCAAGCAGGGGCTCCTAAGTCGGGGATGGCTCTGATTACCAACTTGTAACGCCCACGATGCGACTATATCTCCCACGTGTCGAAGCACGACTTAGAGGCATAACCGCATGGTGGTTTTGTCGCAAGAAGGGTCATATTCACACAATCCCATATAATGAACAAGAATGGGATAAGGAGAGTTGGCTTACAATCGCCACTTCACACAATACATAATTAAGATCATACATCATTCAAATTACACTCATAGACCGGCTACGGTCAAATCCAAATGAAAAGAAGACAACCCCAAATGCTAGATCCCCGATCGTCCCGACTGGGCTCCACTACTGATCATCTGGAAACGAAACATACTAACGAACAAGGTCCTCATCAAAATCACACTTGAGCTCGCTTGCGCCACTTACGCTGGTATCCTCGGCACCTGCATCTGTTTTGGTAGAATCTATGAGTCACGAGGACTCAGCAATCTCACACCCGCGAGATCAAGACTATTTTAGCTGAAGGGTAGGAAAAGGGGTAATATGGTGGAGCTGCAGCAAGCACTAAGCATATATGGTGGCTAACATACGCAAGTGAGAGCGAGAAGAGAAGCAACGCATCGGTCGAGAAGCTAGAAGTGATCAAGAAGTGATCCTGAATCTACTTACGTTCATACATAACCCAAACCGTGTTCACTTCCAAGACTCCGCCGAGAAGAGACCATCACGGCTACACACGCTGTTGATGCATTTTAGGGAGGTCAAGTGTCAAGTTATCTACAACCGGACATTAACAAATTTCCATCTGCCTCATAACCGCGGGCACGACTTTTGAAAGATAATATACCCTGCAGGGGTGTCCCAACTTAGCCCATCACAAGCTCTCACGGTCAACAAAGGATATACCTTCTCCCAGGAAGACCCGATCAGTCTCGGAATCCCGGTTCGCAAGACATTTCGACAATGGTAAAACAAGACCAGCAAGACCACCCGACTGTGCCGACAAATCCCGATAGGAGCTGCACATATCTCGTTCTCAGGGCACAACGGATGAGCAGTCCGTACAACTAAAACCAGACTTCGAGTTTCCCCAAGGTGGCGCTGCAAAGGGTGCTAGTTTGGACCAACACTCGGAGGATTACTGGCCCGGGGGGTGGTAAATAAATATGACCCTCGGGTTCGCGAAAACCCAAGGGAAAAAGGCTTAGGTGGAAAATGGTAAAACCAAGTTTGGGCCTTCCTGGAGGAGTTTTATTCAAAGCGAACTGTCAAGGGGGTCCCATAAATCACCCAACCGTGTAAGGAACACAAAATGAAGGAACATAACACCGGTATGACGGAAACTAGGGAGGCAAGAGTGGAACAAGTCACCAGGCATAAGGCCGAGCCTTCCACCCTTTACCAAGTATATAGATGCATTAATTAAACAGGAGATATTGTGATATCCCAAAATATCCATGTTCCGACCAGGAACAAACTTCATCTTCACCTGCAACTAGCAACGCTATAAGAGGGGCTGAGCAAAAGCGATGACATAGCCAAACAATGGTTTGCTAGGAAAGGATGGTTAGAGGCTTTACATGGCAATATGGGAGGCATGATAAACAGTGGCAGGTAGAGCTAACATAGCGATAGAGTGAGAAACTAGCAAAGCAAAGATAGAAGTGATGTTGAAGGTAGGGTCATCTTGCCTGCAAAGTTCTCAGAAATGTCGAAGGCTTGATCCTCATTTGCATACTCAACAGGTTCCTTGTGCACGTACTCGTCTCCCGGCTCTACCCAAAGCAATAACACAAGCAATGGAACACAACAAATCACGGTGCAATGCACAAGCAACATGATGCAAAACATGGCATGGTATGCCAGATATGACATGTAATGCATATGCGGGCTCCGGAAGGAAAAAGGATGAACAAGGCATCAACTTGGAAAACCAAGTATGCCGCTGGTAAGATGAGATGATTTTGGTTGAAATCGATATAAAGATCACCGGGAACGGATGCACGGTTTGCAAATGGCAAGCAAAACAAGAAAGAAACAAATCTGCGATTAACAGCACGATGCTACTTATCATGCAACAAGTAACTATGCTACACCACCCCAACATAAAAACAAAGAATATAACAGTGATCTACAGGAGATGCTTGACAAAAGAGGAACACTGAGCTACGGCTAAATCACACCATAACAGGTTCAAACAAGAATGGCAGAAGTACAAAAGATATCAGCTTGGACATGGCATAAACAGCATCAGGTAGCAATGTTCAGAGCAAGCAATTAAGATGTTACAGGAACTTATAATATCAAAACAAGGCATGAAATTATTCTACTCAAAGCATAGAACAAAAGTCCCTTACTGACCATGAGCCAAAAAGGATCAGAAGATCTGATGGAACCCATGTAAACATAACAAGTTTTGTTAACAGATTCAACAAAAAGAGCATGGCATTGACAGAATTATGAAGGCATCTTCACGAGCTCGATTCACTCACCACAAGTCATTGCATGAAAAGATAAGCATAGCATCGGCAAGAAGACATGTTTATGAAGCTAACCATGGCAAGAACAAGTTCATAGCATGCAAGGATCAACTACAACAACCTTGGCAAAATTGGATAACATGTAAACAATCTGCCAGGAAACATTTTATAGCAAAAGTAGAGCACTAAAATGACATGCTAGGCTACTCCTTAATTGCAAAAAGGGGCATGAATGGATAGCGCATACCATATGTTCAAATCATCCTTGATAAAGTATCTCAAAATAAGCATGGATCTCTCTGTAGCATCAAGTTTACATGGCATCAAAATAACAGCAGAATAGGGACTAAAATCAGCAACATCACGAAGCCTAGTTTGCATGCTTGTGCTAGTCACCAAATTGATCACAAAAATACGTGGCAAGCACCTCTGTAAAGAAGACATGACATAGTTCAAAACACATATAGAGCTCATGCCCATAAGATGCACGCAATAAATGTAGCAAAAATGACAAATGTCCACAATCTGTTAGGAAACAGAAACTAACATTATATAGCACTCTTGCAACAGAGATTCAGGCATCTAGATGACATCAAATGACTATGGCCAAATGGAACAAAATGAAGAGCACATCCTGATGAACATTTTGATATATCATGCGAATGAAACGGAGCTACGATGACGGAGTTATGACGCGATGAACCTGTCATAAAATTATGCAGACTTGGCGAAAAAAACAAAGTCAACCTCTAGGTTTCCAGATCTGGATCGGATCGGGCGCGCGGATCGAGGTGGCCGGAGGCTCGCCAGAGCTGCAGGTCGGGAAGGCGGCCGGAGAAGAGGCCGGGGGCGGCCGGTGCGCCTGGATCCGGCTGGGGGCGCGGCGAGGCGATGGCGCGCGGCGGCCGGAGCGCGGACGCGGCGGCGGAGGTCGGCGCGGCAAGGTTCCGCGGCG